>NC_137544.1:92520631-92525631 GCF_963082525.1 Nesoenas mayeri | reverse complement strand
CTGTGCAAACAAAGTGAACTACCTGTGGTAAAGTTAGAGATCTTGGGAAGCAGATTGTCCTTACTTTAGTAATTATACACAAACACTTCTTAGTAAAGTGGATTAGAATTTAAAGAATAGATCAGCTTTATGTTCCACTATGAAAAAGGAAAAGTGTGTTAATTGCTCATAGACAGTAGCTTACACAGAGACACTTCACAGCTGAAGAATATTATATGGAAAAGACCTTTGTTTAAATAACACGAACAATGTTGTGACACAGACCAACAAAAATCCTTAACCCACGGCAAGGAAAATAAAGGCAAAACAATACGGGATAAGAAGAGTTCTGGCTTTAAATGTAGAGTTTTAGTGGGGGGGGTCATTTGTTTCAGGCAGGGCTAAAGCTTTTTTTTTTTTTTTTTTACATTTCTTCCTTGTATTAAAAATAAGCAAATACTTTTATGAAAGGTGATTACAAAATGTAATGTGTATGAATATTTCCTGCATATTTCAGTTTAACATGTATATGTATTTTAAATTGCATTTAACGAGAATACCTAAGAAAATAAACACTCATCTTTTTTTTTTAGAAATCTATTCTTTCAGTATAGATCAGAAGAGCACAAGTGTCATTATCCCTAGCAATTGGAATTGTACCACTCTAATTATCAGGTTATAATTCTCTCTTACAATGAGAATTTTTTAAATGAAACAGAATTAATAAATAAGCCCATCAAGAACTACATTACAGCCTTGGAAGTGGCTTGCAATTATGTAAACCTTCAGGTAAGATTATGGTATTTCAGAGGTCTGAAACAGTTGTTGATCTTAAATGCCAAATATACAGCGATAGTTAGGCTGATTAGGGGTAAACTTTTAACCTTTGTTCTGAAGTTCCTTGCTTTGTGGATTTAATTTGGGCTTTAAATCTCACTTGACTATGATTTATTTAATACAGCAATTGGGACCTCAGTTTTTTTAAGTAATGTTTGACTATTTATTGTGTGAATTAGTTTGTCTACAAACTCTGATCAGCTCCTAATAGTACTTCACATACTGTTCCATACCTGTGTATTTGATCTTAAGTTTTCTTTTGGTAGTTATTAAATGTTTAATCCCTAGTAGTATCATCTGCTCTAAGGAATATAGTTAAGCAAGAACTGTCAGTATTTTAAAAATGCTTTCATACAGTTTGCTCACTTTGTCCATTTTTTATTTGCAGTTGAAAAATGAAGAAAAAGATACGTATGAGGAAAACCTCCATTACCCTTTTCTTCTCATTTTAACCAAACACAGATAGAAGATGACACTTTTTTTTGTTTGTTTTAAGGTGGACTACTGAAAAGTAATCCATGTATGTGGATGGTCAGGAAGTGGGGAGGGTTCAGTTCCAACCCCCCTTTTGTTCCTGAGTCATCATTAGAGAAATATTTCTAATCTAAATGCTGAGGAAAATATCGTGGCTTGTTTCACAGTGTGTAAACATTGAGACATCTTTTATGTATCATTGTAGAACTTATTTTTCCAATTATATTCAAGCCTAAAACCAGTCAGACTTCACATGTATGCATTAACAAAGGTATAAAGCTGGCTTCCTTCTCTTTTGTGCCTTCAAACTTGCATGTATTTTGTTAAATCTCTTGAAATGTTATTTTGGGGGTGTATTTGAAAATATGCTAATAATATACTATGTTGGCTTATATAACTGCTTGTAACGTAGTAAATGCATTCACATTTTAATTAGTAAGGAAAAAGTTGTCTTGAGATCTTTTAAAAGTGCACCTATTGAATGCTCGGATTTTTCTGCCTTTTTTTCTTTTTCCAATTCCTCTGTTGATTTTTACTATCCATGATTGAAGTGTCCTCATTTGCTTAGTGTTGAAGGCTTTTATATATATGTGTGTGTGTGTGTATGTGTTTTTTCCAGCAGGACTTTTCCTCCTGTAGATGTATAAGAAATTATGCGTCAGACAAAAGCCTCATAAACTGACCATTTGTCCTTTGGACACAATAGCCTGCCCAGCCCCTCTGCTCCTCCTCTCCAATTATGTGTGATTAGTCTCAGTGTGTTGTGTCAAGAAGGGGGAGTGTGCTGAGTGCTTATTATCTGTTTAGGTACAAGAAGAGCACATTTAGGTTCTGACTATGAATGGAAAGTGAGCCTTTATCAGGACTAAAATCTAAATGCTACTATTCTAGAAATGGCTTTTGAAAAAAGGCATCCTTTTCTGATAAATTCCGAGAAACGCTGTAACAACTAAAGGATTCTGTAGTCTAATCAAACTGTCTCCTTTGAATTAGTTTATATTGTGATATATTGTGGCCCATGTATTTGATAAGCGTTTAATGTGACTTTTACTGGGAAACACAAAAATCCTACAAAGAAACAGGAGCAATTTATTATTTTCTTAACAGTATAATAGAGCATTTTAATGGCTTCTCAGAAAAACAACCTGAATCATTAAAGAATGCTGTACAGTCTCGTAAACCACAACACTTCTAAAGTGGTGAAAAATGGGAGAGAGGCAGAAACCATGACTGAGGGAGGTACTAGATGCAAGGAAGTGTAGAGGATCATGCTGAAATACATTAACTAAAAGAATTGCAGTTTGGCAATAAACGTTCTTCCATATTTAACAAATTGGGCAGCCCGTAAACCACGAGCTCATGAAAGTCCCTTTCCCTTCGCTCTTTTTCTCAAACAAATTTCTTCACTACCGGTTTGCATGTCCTTGTATTCAATACTTTTTATGCTCCATTAGAGCACCTAGATGGATCTCAGAAGGCATAGGTCAAGTCGCAGTTAGATCATACATTTCTTTCTCACAAAAACTTGAATTGCAATGCCAAGTGATGGGCTAACATCACAATAACAGCAATTTATTCCTCTTTTGATAAAAAGCAGCCTATTCTCAATGTTAGATAAAGACCAGGGGCAATGCAAACCAACCATTTATCCTAGAACTGAGTAGTATGTCTCCCCTATAGCTGGTATGAGTTTCATATTCAAACTCTTGTTGGAAGATACTTGTCTAGTAGGAAATGAAAAGCATTCAGGAATAATTTAAAATTGCTGTCAAGGTGGCTTTAGTTTAGTTTTGTTCTGTTTGACCCACACAGCTGTGCCTTTGTGTTCTCATGTACCAGGAAATCTTTATAATCAACAAAGGAGTATGAAAAATAGGGAAATATTAAAATTTGTGAACCTTTCATTTTTGAAGAGCTTGAATGTCTGCTGTACAATGATCTAATAAAGGTTGTTAGTTGCCAAAAATAGAACCCGTGTCACTGAAAATTGTGTTTTTAGCTCTAAGAAAAACAGTTTTACTCAAATTAGTAGCTGATAATTGCTTTTTATTTCTTTAGTGTCTGTCATTTGAGTTGAAGGCTTTGCACAGGTGCTGCCATCCCTAAAGTGTGTAATTGATGGCTTATTTACCAAAGATGCATTTAGGCTTCATCCTGCAAACACATGGGAGCTCCACAGGCAGTAAAGTTACTCATCTACATAAGTACTTGCAGGTTTGGTCCATGTAGATATTTTAGAGGTATCTAAACAAGCTCTCTTCTTGATTTTTTTTTTTTTTAATGGGTATTGAAAAGTCACAGATGTAAGATTTGCTGTATGTGAGTCAATAAAAGTGTTCTTTTTAGAGACATCTCTTAGAATTTCTTGCATTGGTGAGGACTTGATGAACTGTTTCTGAACTCTTACATTTTAATACAAATAGAGTGTTTATTAAAACATCAAATAGCTTTGCTAAAAAAAAAAATAGTTAGGTGGTTTATCAAATTGAGCTTACAGAACGTATCAGAGCCTTTCATGTGATGTGCTTTAACTACTTTCTGGTACTTGGTGTATTTTTAATGATGCAGCTTACTGTGTTCAGTAACAGAATATTGAGCTTAATTACTTTGTGTTTGCAAAGCACTTTGAAGATAAACGGTGCTGTGCAAGAGCTAAGCTGTCTTCACTGGGAACGGAGATGTTTGGCTGATGCAAGTTTTCCTTCCAAATACATTGGTACTTTTTAGAGCAATGTTGTGTCTTCCTCCTTCCTCAGGGAAAAATGGTAGAGAGAAATGATCTTTTTGTGGCTGGACATCCATCCCCCTGGGCACAGCTCTAACGCAGCTGATGCCACTGGCAGTGAGTTGTGATCTTCAGAATACAAAAGACAAAATAAAAAGTATTAACTTTCCTGCTGTGAGATCTGGCAAAGGCTTTCTTACAAATTACAAACTAGTCCTACCCGATAGCATTCTGAAACAATGGAACAAATCTTTCCATTTGGGAAATAAGTTTGATTTGAAATGAAAAATGTCTTAAGAATGTGAGATGAAGCAGGAGAACTTCCTACCCCAGGTACCAGTCCCGCTGCAAAATCCTTATTAGTCAGGTTATTCACGTTTTGCCTGGGGCTTAATGGCTGCATGTTTGCGTGAGAAGGGAAGCGGGATTAAAATTGTTCCTCCCAACATCTTTACACCTTGAGCCTGGCTGCATAGGATTTATCAGGTATTACATCCCCACTACAACTCTCCTTCCCTGTTCTGTGAACAAAAGATGATGTGGTGGGTGGAGCGTTTGATCCACCTCTTGATATGGCAGGTGGCACAGCTGATGTGGCAGGGAAGAGGGAAAAGACAGCGACACATTGCCAGGCAAACAGAGCAGCGTTTTGGTACCGTCTTCCACCCGTTCTCCCTGACACAACAGGGAAGGTGCCAGGTCTCTGTCTTTTCACAGGCCAAATTATAAATGTGTAGTTTAGCTTGGTTTTCTTTATGCGTGGCTTTCTTCTTTAAATCAGGGATTGAATGGTGATGTCAAACTGAAAATTCATTTAACTCTTGTGAAATGTTTCAAGATGCTGGTGGAGTGTGCTAGGACAGTGTGTGCTGGCACTTATATCTAAAATGTTTTCTGTGCACCATGGTCATCCCGTGTTTCCTCAGAGACAATTTTGTCACTTTCTATCTTTTGATTCACCTGTTTAGATTCTCCTGAGTCTGAC